>NC_056734.1:833483141-833485407 GCF_019279795.1 Protopterus annectens
TATCCCCCTAAGATGCTAGGCATTACTGATAGGGCAACAGAAATGCATACAAGGGAGTGATAGTTCATATAAACACTAAGACATTGCAGAAAGACATTGAATCACGCATAAAGGAGAATGCGGAATTATCTGCAAAGTGAAGGATTTAATGTGGAGAATCTAATACAGGTGAAGTTGCAGCATGATGGAAGAATGGGTCCTCAGATTAAAGCGCAGCAAGTGAAGCAGGAGGCATCTGAAGAAGATTTTCCAGGTGATGATGCTCTGAAGCTTCTTTAGGAGACTCGTACAAAAGTCCAGGTGAAACAAGGGAGGGAGCAGGAAACACTGACACATGTATTGTTGTGGAGTGATGGACCAATGGGTTCCCACATGAAGGAGCAGCAGATAAAGCAGGGTGCATCTGAAGGAGTTATGTCACAGGAAGATTTTCCAGAACTTTCTGTAGAATATTTTCAAGAAACAGAGAGCAAAAAATGCTCTCATTTCAGAAGAAAATAATCTAAAGGAAGACTTACTTGATTTAATAGAGATGGATAGACATATTAAGGTGAAAGATGAAAGAAATGCATTACAGAAAGTAAATAAGACACAAAATGTTAGAAGCTTGGTAAAACAGATGAACAAATAATCAGGACTATTTAGAGAAATGCTCGTAATATAATCAAAATAAAGAGGACAATGCAGCTGAACTAATAACAGATAAAGTGTTACCAGAAGAACGTAGATAATAAAGAAAGGAAGGGACAAGTAAAATGCCACCATGGAACCACTGAACAGAGAAAACTATAAAGCAGTTAAGGCAAGACGGATCACTGTTAGAAGAATATAGAAAATGGAACAGATCACCAAAAACAGTTATGAAGATAGACATGTAAAAAGCAACATGCAATATCAAAACAGACCAGGATCTATCATATACTATTACCATAATAAACTAAAAATATTAGTACAAGCAGAAAAACTTAGCAGATATGCAGATAAATACAAATGAAAACTAGAAAATAATTTCTTGATTACACAAAACTTTTTTTAGAGAACTGTGAAACAAAACAAAATGTAACTAAAAACAAGGGTGTCACTGCTCGAAGTATCCAACGACAACTCTAAAACACACCAAACACTTTATTGCAAAGCTTTTGGGTCTACACCCTTCATCAGTACAAAACAAAATGAACAGAAACACCACCAAAAAAGAAGAAATAAGCACATTTTGGAGAAATATTTATGAATACTCTGTTAAACATAAAGATGCTTAATGGCTAAAAGAATTAAAGAAAGAGTAAGGAGTTCTAATGTAGAGGATATGAAAGGGGATGAAGTAATGGCCAGAAGAACTAAGACAAAATTAAGAAAGGTTCCTAAATGGAAAACCCCAGGCTCAGACACCATACCTAACTTCTGGCTAAAGGTCTTAGCATCTTTACACAAACCCCGGGATTCATGAACCTTGCGCCAGGCGCCCGCATAGCGTCGGCGTTATAAAGCCAAATATGGCCACCGAGCGATTCAGGTATGAACCAATCCCACGTGCACTACCGGCGTCGCGGTTCTGCGCCGCCCGGCGTGGGTATGCTAAACACACTGTGTGCGGTATTGCACCATGCAAATGAAGGCAAATATCGATCCACGAAGTGGCGCGGGGCGTAGCGTAGAGACGCGGCAATGTAAACCAAGAAAAGCGGTTTACATTTACCCAAACATGACCAGGAGTAATGGAAGGCTGTCAACGTCAGGTATCATACAGGTGCAATATGCCAATGGCCGAAAGGCACCGAGAATGTCAAGAAAACATGCACAAAATGTAAATAATGACATAAATGTTATGTACGCAGAAACCACAGCAGAACCCCGGATATGTGCACAGAAGGTGCAAAACAATGAAATAATATGACAATGTCCTAAAAGAGCAGTATAATACACATCAGCTGCACAGCCACCACACACCATAGTATGTATGGAAAGCCTCAACCCCAGCGCAAAGGGTTGTCAAGGAGTGGCGGCGGTGTTTGCCGTAACCATGTATTAGCAGTCAATGCCATGCAAATGAGGCAGATAATAGTGAATCGCCAAACCGGTGCCGGTGTAAGGATGGAACAAGCGGTAGCGGTAGTATACCGAGTGGCCTACGAATACATGTCAATCGCAGAGGGTGTGCCACTGTAGGAGGAAGCACATTGGAGGCCAGCAAACATGGGCTGTACAATGCATCACAGCAGCAGGACGGTGTGAGGAAATAGATCGCTGAGAGTACATAATGCGGGAC